>NC_050179.1:25100816-25125816 GCF_008315115.2 Sander lucioperca | reverse complement strand
ATATTATATCACTACTGAAAAAGGAGACAGCATGAACAGAACCTGGTGGATTCAGGGGCTTATTCGGATAAAGAAAAGCCCACAGCAAAATGGCCCTCTTTGAAGCAGCTGGTGCCCTTTATATTTTTTTCGCCCCTGAGTCTGCCACTGAAACCGGCATTACATTTACTACAAGACACATTTGCTATTCAAACTAGCTGTACACAAATTAAGTTTTTAGGAGACAGGGTTGGCATTGGATATACGACTTCTGCCAAGTTGATGTGCAGAAGACACAGTGGTCTGATCATAACATTTTGCTTTGTGATCAAACCAAAAATCCTACAATGAAAAAACAGATGGATCCTTTAGATTAGATTAGATTAGATTAATAAAATGATCTATCTATCTATCTATCTATCTATCTATCTATCTATCTAACTAGCATTTATTAGGTGCATGTGTCATTGACAGCTGTATTTGTGTTTCTTTCAGTTAACAGTAAAACATGTTCCTTTAAAGCAACAATCTTGTCATTAACAGCTTGAATCACTGCAAATTTGCTGTGCATGTATGAGCCATGAATCTTCACTGTTTAGATATAGATATAAAGTGAAAGTAAAGTATGATAGTTGAGAGATGGAGAGAAAACGTGAAGGCAGAGGAAATGAGTGACTGATTACTGGTGCCGTGAATCTCTGAGGATGAAGGGTTTTTATTAAAAACAGATGAGGAGAATGCATGACAACTACTTTTCCTCTCATTGCTCTGTTGTTCTTTGTCTCACTCTCTCTCTCTCCCCTCCCCCCTGCCTCTCAGTCTGCCACCCACCTCTGGGATTTACATGTCATATTGAGACTGGAGAGGCTGTACCTGAGAAGTTTACCTAACTAAACAGCTCAAAGTACAGCTTGTCCATTTAGATGAGGTGGAATGAGAGCGGGAAAGACTTCCTCTGTCTATCCGTCTCTGTCTCTCCCCTTTACAGGGAGCTGGTGTTTTTCCTTTCTAACACTGACTCAAGACAAGTTGTGTAAAATGTCCCTTTTCAATCCAAGAAACCACAAACGCAGGCATAATTTGGTTCTAGTTTAGTGTTTGTGTGTGCGTACATATGTGTACATGGGGTGGCAGTAGCTCAGTCAGTAGGGAGTTGGGTTGGGAACCAGAGAGTTGCTGGATTAAGTCCCCATACGGACCAAAGCATGGTGGTGGACTGGAAGCTGGAGAGGTGCCAAGGTGCTCTTGAGCAAGGCACTGAACCCCCAGCTGCTCGGGGCGCCTTTCCATGGGCAGCTCCCTCACTCTGACATCTCTCCATTAGTGCATGTATAGGTACTGAGCATGTGTGTGTAATTCAGACCTGTGTGTAATAACAGAGTGAAAACATTGTGATTTCCCCTTGCGGGATTAATAAAGGATACATTAATATTATTAAAATATCAGCCTAATTTACATTTGTGTAATTACTCCTGAGATGCCAACATTTTAATCTACCTCCCTTTTCTGTTACCACTGCAGGTGTGTGTTTGTATAAAATGTAAGGTACATGTGAGCCTGCAAAAGAAACTACCCACTTTTTCTAGCTTTACGCATAATCACTTTTCTTTTTGGTATGTTTTTTCCAACAATACACATATTGTTTGTAGATGTGCCATGTAATGTGAAGAGCTGTGATGCTTAGTTATTACCATGATGATGCAGGTTACAAAGTTACTAACATTATTTATATTTCTTATTTATATTTCACAAATGATCATGAAACTTGATGATTTTTACTTTGTTGGTCTGGAATCTGATTTTAAATTAAATACGCATCTTTTACAATGTATATTTTATTAAAAAGGAAATTTTACAATTTTAATACTCAGCATGTTACACAATAATAAACCTTTTGTAGTAACACACATTTTGAATGGCCATAGTTAGACAACTTCTGTTATAATATCATATGGTTATACACACAAAATGACTCAGATAGCACAAATAATCACATGCAGCAATGTCAAACTACACAACGCGACATATTCCCATTTCTGGTGTTGACAGGGAATTAAAAGACAAAAGCACTTCCTTGTTGCTCAACCACATAGACCAATAGCCTGCTATGGCTGATAGAAGACTTTTTGGCCATTTATTAATTGGCTAGTAGCCATTAGTGATTTGACATCTGTCACTTTACAACTTTCAACATGTAAAAGTGTTGCACCCTGAAAAGGGGAGATATCAATAAAGATGCTTGGACACAATGCATGAACAAGTAGATTATAGATTAACCCCTCTGGCAGGTAGGTATAGGACATTTTACATTTATATTTATGACCTATTCATACATGAATTCCCTTTTGTCCCTATGACTGTTTTTATTTCTTTTTGAACTTACATCAATGATCAGCTTCCTAATCAAATAATTCCATCACCCAATGTGCTGTTAGGTTTGTATTCCACGCAAGAGGTGAACGCTAGCAAGCTAGGGTAACTACCTGTCACTTGGAAACTGTAAGATAGTTAGTCTAGCCTTTCAACACTAGCACTGCTAGGCCTTTTAGTACTATAACTGCCAAGTCTGACGTCTGTATCCTTTTGTTTGGCTGATAGGCCATTAACGCATCATTACTCTCTGTCTCTTATAGTTCTTTTTTTAACCTTTATTTAGGTTTTTTTATTTAGTCGATTGAGAACAAATTCTCATTTGCAACAACAACCTGTCACATTTACACAGTTACACATTCATACCACATTACTTTATTCATACTGAGCAGCTCCACTGGAGCGGTTGGGGTTACACCTGGTTAAGGTTAAGGCCCTTGCTGGTTAAGGGCCTTGGTGGTAATGAGGGAGGGACAAGCACTGCTCTTTATGATTTTATCCTGCCAGTCTGGGGATTGAACCGACGACCTCCCGGTCACAAGCTTGCTTCTTTAACCTCTTTGCACCACTGTCTAAGTGCAGTGTTTCAATCTATAGCAAGGACACACACACATGCGCTGGTCCCACATACCATACACAGCCAGGCAGCTTATCTACCCACACAAAGCGGGTGTAGTCTTACCAGTGTAAAATGTGCTATTTTAGAAAAAATATTTTCATGCTGCCACCTGATGCAGTAATAGTCCGGTGATTTGCGCAGTGTGTCGTTCAGTTCAGCTTACGGTCAACAGGCAACATCTCTGAGGTTTCTGTGAGCAACTTCTGCTGATAAATCTATTTGTTTTTATCTGATACTGTTTTTGATTGCAAGCAGTGTACATCCTGCAGAGTAATCTCAAAAGACTGTTAACAAATGCCGAAACATTGTAATCAATTTCAGCATTTGTATTAGTAAATAAATTATGCAAATGCATCAATTTGGCTGCGGAAGAGAGTGCCAACGTTAATCGGAAGAAGAAACTTTATTATTCGTCACATACAATCGTACAGTGTAGTGAAATTCAATCTTTGCATTTAACTCATCCTAAGCATTAGGAGCAATGGACAGCCACATAGCGGCTGAGAAGCAATTTGGGTTCAGTGTCTTGCTCAAGGACACTTTGACATGTGGCCGGAGGAGACCGGGATCGAACTGCCAATCTTGTGGTTGAGGGCTGACCCTGTCTGCCTCTGAGCCACATTCAACATTATTTAATCATCATGACAATATAGGAATGTACAGAATAGGTACAGTATTTAGGAAAAGTCAGGGCAGAAGGGAAACATAGAGACAATGACGGAATAATGAAATGTTTTTGAATCATATTAAATAGCGTGGGCTCTGGCGGTTTTAGTGTTAAAACCCACCGGGTCGCCAGTAATCTGGTTACGGTAGTTGGGCTCTGTTTTATATTAAGCATTAAAATACAAATGTTTAAACCTTTTGTCAATATGGTCATGCTATACACATTGTTAGTCCGGTTAGATTCTCTGTCATTTAATCATTCAGTTCGTTTTACGGAAATCATCACGCTGAAAAACAAAAGAGCTATATTTTAACTCTTTTTTCTGATGTAGGATTTTAAAATTAAAGGCTTTGAAAATGTCCAATTAAAGCTATATTTTAACTCTTGTTCAGGCTGCTCTAATAACGAAACCTCCTGTTTAGCCAGACTCATTTCACCTCATAGTGATAGTACACCACCCCCAGACGGTCACTCGGGTAATATCAGTCCATTATGATGTAGGATTTTAAAACGAAAGGGTTTGAAAATGTCCAATAAAAGCTATATTTTAACTCTTTTTCAGGCTGCTAATTAAAGCTATATTAACTCTTTTTCAGGCTGCTCTAAAAATGAAACCTCCTGTTTAGCCAGACTCATTTCACCTCAGAGTGATAGTACACCACCCCCAGACTGTCACTGATTGGAAAAGGAGTGCAGCAAGAGGTGACTGCATTGTCCCATTGAGGAAAAGTGCATTCGGTCAAACAGCTTTTTCAGTCAGGGCTGCTCGTGAATGGAACCTCATTCCAATTCACATTAGAAATTTTAAAACATACGTTTCTTTTAAATTTAACTTAAAGAAGTGGCTAACAGGTAATCAGGACTGTCGACATTACATGCAGACACTAAATCTTGCTGCTATCTTGTCTTTCCTGTCCTGCCTGTTTGTGCCACTTGTGCTATGCCTATGAGGTTGTCTGTTACATGGACTGAATGTTTGGCTTGTGTGTGTATGTGTGTGTTGGTATTGATGTTGATAATGACCATCTGTTCTTGTTTATATGTTGATCTTGTCATTTTTTTAATTTTTTACATTTATAGTCAATTTTACTTGTATTGGGCTAAACCTGTATGTACTATTATAATCCTTTTATCTTTTTAGGTGTGACATTGTACGATCTGTCCAGGGACAGCAGATGTAAAATAGCCTTTTGGCTAATTCTGGCACATTTTACATTTTTATATGTATTATTAGTGTGCATTGTCCCTGTTAAATAAACCTGAAATAAATAAATAAATAGATGGACTCATTTCACCTCAGAGTGATAGTACACCACCCCCAGACTGTCACTCAGGTAATATTGGACCATTCTGATTTAAAATTAAAGGCTTTGAAAATGTCCAATTAAAGCTATATTTCAACTCTTTTTTGGGTTGACTGGAAAGAAATATGAAAGCTCTTGTTTAGACGGACTCATTTCACCTCAGAGTAATAGTACACCACCCCAGACGGTCACTCGGGTAATAACGGACCATTCTGATATAGGATTTTAACATTTAAGGCTTTGAAAATGTCCAATTAAAGCTATATTTCAACTCTTTTTCGGGCTGATTGGAAAAAAATACGAAAGCTCATGTTTAGACGGACTCATTTCACCTCAGAGTAATAGTACACCACCCCCAGACGGTCACTCGGGTAATAACAGACCATTCTGATGTAGAATTTGTAGAAAATAGACATTTTTCTACAGGTAATCCAGATAATCCAACTGCATTTTACCAATAATTTCTTTATCATGACTGTATTTAGATAGCTTTATTGTTCTAAGATGTTATAGCAAGGTGGTATACCGCAATACTGCATTCTGTAGCTATATTTAATTAATGAGGGACATAAAAAACACCATTTTTTTCCCTGTAAAATGGCTATGTTGTGATGTCCAGAAACAGTTAATAAACCGGTACGTTTTTTTTCCTTACCAGGTTTTCACAAGGCTTGTGAATGAGGCAGGTTGACATGAAGACAGATGGCATAGCAAAAAGCTCAACAACACTCTCAAAGATGGCATAATGTGCAAGAAGAGTCTGCAGACATGCAATGAAGTGACATGAAACAAAAACTGGACGCCTAGGTGATGAAAGGGAGTTTGCTGTCATAGACAAGAGCAACTTTCACCATAAACGAAAGGTAGGCAGCTTATGGCTAAATGAAGTCTAAACTATCTGGTTTACCTGTGCTGCAGATTGCATACAGCAGGTGTGTCAGTCTGCGAACTTCTTAGCATTGTGATGTCATGGCATAAGCAAGATAAGAACAATTTATGAGAGAGATTGTAATTTCAACAAAGAATAGTACCAAGAGTTTACTTGTATTTACAGTATGGTTGTGGGAGAATGTCCAACACTTGGAGACGCAAGAACTGGGTTTTTGGAATGCTTGGAGTAAAAGGAAAACATCGAAGACCTTTACTGAAGCTGGTGAAGAGGAGGTCCCGCAACCACTTACTTCCATTGGTGGTGAAGCATGTATGCCCTGGGACAGTAATCATTAGTGATGAGTGGAGGGCATATAGGGGTGCTCTCACCAATGTGGGTTATACACACTTCACCGTGAACCATTCAAAGTGGTTTGTTGATCCTGTTACTGGAGCTCACACTCAGCAGCTAGAGAGGGCATGGTTAACATACAAATCAATATTTTGGCGGCTTAGGGGAAAACAAACTTTTGAAAGAACATCTTGCAGTTATAGAATGGACTTACTGGCTTGGAAACAGGCATAGGAAAGGACTCTTGGTCGTTTACTGAAAGTCATGTTTCCCTGATAGAACCCCAGAGAGCTGACTGGCTTCAGATATATAAAGAACATGGTTGTGTCAAGATGGTGCACTGTGTGTGCCTCTCATCAATTAGCATTACATATGAGTCGTAGACCTTAGGAGTTACTATACACTTTAAAGGAAATTTTCTCTCAGGAGGTAGAGAAGTCACATTGTTTAGAGTGATTGAGTGTATCAATTTAAGTTATTTCAGTGCTTTCTGTTTTTTGTGGTCCAGTTGAAATAACAACTGATGATATAAAATTGTTGTAATTTTCCATGTTTGACAAATGTTATTGCTTTTTTATGTGACATGGTATGTGAAACTTAAATCTTGTTGGCTTTAGAGTATCAATTAAAGTTTGTTAATATCATGAATGAGTTCATAATACTATGATACAGATAATACTGCATTATACGTAAAATTATTTTTTTCGACTAAATAATTCATAGTTAAAAGTCCATAATTACAGTTTAATTTTTGTAATTTATAAAAAAAAAATGTGATGCCTAAATAAACAAAAGGGCTGACTTGCTGATTGCTGCATAAGCCAGCATTAATCATATCTTAGTTCTCAATGTTAAAGATGGACCAGATCAGCACTTCATTTCAGGGTCACAAACATGATGAAGTAATGAAGAAGTAATGTTTAGTTAGTTGTGATTACCACACTATAATTCATCACAATATATGTACACTGCTGTGACTAGTCCAGGTCAGCACTTTATTTCAGGGGCCACAAACATGATGAAGTAATGAAGAAGTAATGTTTAGTTAGTCGTGATTACAACACTATAATTCATTAGAATATATGTGTCTGTGACTGGACAGTTTTTTGTTTCTGTCACTTTAACTACAGATTTACCTGATGAAGAAGACATGAACATCATTAATAAATCAGAGTCATGATGATTCAAATACCTTAATTGATGCATTAATAAACATATTGTTCCTGCATTAAGTCATGCATGAGATACTATTAATCAGTAATACCTGATTATTAATGAAAGTTAATGAAGTAATACATGAATGAATTCATGCTTTTTCATGCATGAAGATGCATGAAGTCATGCATGAATTCATGAGAATTAATGTACCATTATTATAAAGTGTTACCCATCAAAACATCCTAGCAGCACACATCCAACAGATTGATTGAGACACTTGACATTTAAAAAGTGGACAGTGGCAAATAAAATCCCTTGAGATTGTGTGGAGAAGTGATTTCTAAGGGTGTCACCGAGAAGGCCTATGTGACACTAATAAAAACTGTGCATTCAAGAGTTGTGCACGTTAACAGCTTTAATTGCAAAAGGAACAAAAGAAAATTTGTACCGGTTTGTTTTTGCTCTAGGGAGCATATATCACCGCCCAGAGGGAAGAGGAATGAATTCCTCCAAGAGTGGGTTGTCAGAGCTTGACAAGATTGGCAGTGCCTTCTGCAAAATTTGTCTGTCAAAGATCTTTGTTAGAGAGAGTTGCTGTATGCCGATTATCTTGCCGGCCTCAACAATTTTTGACAGACGACTTTTGTTTTGTACTGTAAGGTTCCCATGAATGAAATCAAACAAATAGTTCAAATGGATCCCAAGCTTGTCCACATTAAACGAGTTAAGTCTGCGCGGGAAATACAATCTCTGCAGGCCTTTTTTTGCAGATTTTGGATACATTTAGGTCATTGGTCAAGTTTTTATCAATTACTGTTCCCAGGTACCTATAGGATTCAACCATCTCCACCACTGTGCCCTTGATTAGTTTTTTAACATTCAACTTGAGGAAAGGGCTGTCAAACCACTCCACGAAATCTGTCACAACTGGCCCGTGATCGAACTCTCCATCCTGGAGCAGACTTACTATGACCATGTCGTCAGCAAATTTCAAGAGATGCCTGTTTGTGTGGCGACTCCTACAGTTGTTTGTATAAAAAATTGACAGTAACGGGGACAAGAAACACCCTTGTTGTGAGCGTGTGGATGACAGCTTCTTTTGAGATAAAACACCATTTGCCCTAACTGACTGGGGCCTGTATGTGAAAAAAATCCATAAGCCATTTCACCATGCCAACATCAAGATTAAAATTTGACAATAATTTACTGGATAAAATGGGAGGCTGGATTGTATTATAACGCTGAGGCGATGTCAGCAAATAAGGGTCTAGCATGGGTTTTCGTACCCGCTAGATGATTGTAAAGAAAGTAGAGTAGTGGTAGCATCCTCCACTCCTCTAAATGGCCGATAAGCAAATTGCATTGGGTCAAGCTGGTTCTGCACTTTATCCATCAAGAACAGCTTGACCAACATTTCATTGCCAGTGACGGAAGAGCTACTGGTCTGAAATCATTAAGCTCTTAAGGAGATTTACTCTTGACCACAGGTAGCACAATGGACTCCTTCCATAGTAATGGGACCTTACACTGTGTAAGAGATTAATAAACAATACTGCTAAAAACATCACATAACTGATCTCTGCAGACTTTCAGGAGTTTGCCAGTAATCATATCAGGTCCTGGGCTCTTCATAATGTTACATTTAAGAAACATAGATCTAACAGCAGTGACACTGATAATGAGTGGAGAGTTTGCAGTATATTCTCTCCACCTGTCAAACAATATGGTATTGGAACAATAATTCATATTATTAAATAGTAAGTAAAAATCATTTAGTGCATTTGCAAGTTCAGAATTACCATTAAAACCATCAATGCTAATTGGTTCATATTTCCTTTACAGTAATCCTGGCCAGTCATAGCTTTCATGCCTCCCCCACACTGCCCTTAGGTCATTGCTGTGGAATTTCTCCTCTATTTTACTTTTATATTGCAGTTTGGCCTTCTTAATTTCATATCTAGCCTCCTTGTTGGCCTTTAATTTCTCTCATCAATATTCCAATCTGTACATTCCAGAGTTCCTTTGAGTTCCGCAATCACACTAGTAGTCCACATCTCCACTTGTTTGGTTGTTACTTTACCCCGTTTGAGTGGTAGCCTGTAGGTAGGGGTAAGAAGGATGGTATTGTGATCAGAGGACCCAAGGGGAGGCAGAGCTGCTGAAAAAATCCACCAGCGGCAGTTCGAATTTCAGCCGTCAATATCGGCAGTGGTGCTAAAAATGAGAATCCTGCTTTGGTCTACAACTGTCTGAAATGGAGGACACATTGTTTACTAAGAATTTCGAGTGGTGAATCTGCCACCATTAATATTGTGTGATAACAGAAAGCTTGGGGTGTAGCACCAGGGGGAGCTCCAGTTATTTCATGTGGTTGGTGGTTTAAGCTATGACTTTCGTTATGATTTTAATAACTAATGAGAGGCTAGGAGATCAATCCTGGTCTAATAACCAAAAATAATATTAACTATATAATATATATATATAATATATAATTAACCCATTTAGTTTTACAGTATAATGAGAAACAACACAAATACAGTATCTCAGTTCAATTTTGTATTCACGGAATGCAGGATTTAGTTCACATTAATACAGAAAAATCCTAATATGAAAAATGAAATAGTAAACAGAAAGGGCCGTTTAGTTTTTAGTATGTTAACCTGAGTGCACTCTTTGTTTTAGTTCGTTCTTTTAGCAAGCTTGCATTAAGTTTTGTTGGCGCGCTTAAAGTTGGAGCTCATGAAGAAAAGAAAAGCAAGGCCATCAGTAGGCCTACCTCCAATGCTGTGTGTAGAATGAGAACAGTTCATACTGCGTCCTTTTTCCAGACCCGTTTCAGTCCGCACAGAAGCGATGAGCAGCAGACTACCTTGACTCACAGCAGACCCTACTTAGCAGCACATCCGTGTCGATCTCCGAAACCTCTCCCGACCGCAGTCTCCGCTCCAGTCCGTGCGTGTGGGCGAAGAATGCGACTGTCGTCTCTCCGGCGATGATGGCGTTTTAAGTGTCAGGTATACTCACCGAAAAAGGTAAACAATGGCGAAGAGAAGAAGAGAAGCACTTTGAATGCTTCAGAATGTCTGCACAACGATTCGATGACCTACTTCGTCGGATCAAGCCTTTCATTCACCATAAAAGAACTCATCTTAACCCAGTATGTTTACAAGCGAGACTTGCAGTCACCCTGAGAGTCCTGGCATCTGGTTGCCCTCAAACTCGTCCATGCTTCCTGTTTCCGCTTTGTCGTGCGGCGCTCATGAGTGGTGCTCGACCTCTGGTCGCGCACTTAAAATCCTGGCGCCCAGCGCAATCTACATCATTTTGACGTCACATTGTCGCACAATAGTTCTGGAACGGCGACTGTAAAGAGGCCTTTAGCTAAGCTGGCTAGCTGCTTCAGTCCAACAAAACCACACTTGGCCAGCAGTAAACAGTCCCAACTCACACTCATAGCATAATAAGGAAAACAGTTCACAGTCATATGTATATAAAATACACATAAAAATGCTAGGCTATATGGTTTGTCTCTCACTATCACAGATGAGAATTGGTAAAATTTGGGACGGGACGAGATGAGGGGGGGAGGGGGAGTACATGAAAAACTCCACACACCAAAATGATTTATTATTTTCATTCAGGAATTCAACTGTCTGTCCTGTAAACCTGAAAATACAAATAAAAAAGTCATTAAAATCATAAACTCATTAAGTGTCATTATGAAACAAATAAAACAAACACAAAGTGTTGGTCTGTAGTCGTGCTGTTAGTTATATGTAGTTTGCTGCTAGCATGCAGCCTGACGTCTGACTCCCCCCCCGCCCCCTCCCCCCCACCCAAATGTAATGCACATTGACATAAACCAAATAAAAGTGATGCATCTTATCAATAACCCACATATTTAAGATGAGAGAAAAATACAAAATAACTGGTGTGAACCAGGTTATTACATGAATATAAACATGTCCCCTTCTCACCTCTTTCATCCTTCTTCAAGTCACATTCTTAGTAGCCTGTCTATATCGCTCAGTCGTTCTTTTTCTGGTTGCAGGGTAATACATTGGTTGACACCAGACATTTAGGCCGGCGATGCAAAATATCACACCCAAATATCACGCTGACCCTCAGTAGCCCTCTTCATTGTCCGCCAGACAATGTCCGTCTTTGTTCTTCACACACAGAGGACAAGACAAGGATAGAGGAGGAAGGGCAGAAAGAGTAGAGAGGAAGAAAGAACTATCTATGAGACATTGTTCTTTAAAGAGGAACAGGATACAGGTGGAGACAACAGAACCAGACATCTGAAAGATCAGGTGTTTGTTTACTTTAATTTCATCTCTCTCACTCTCTGCGGGCTGTATAGCATCATTAAAAGCTAATTTGTACTTTTCCCAAACTCCTCCCCCTCTGCATTGATTAGATGTCTCATTGATGCTCCGGTGATTAACACCATGGCTGTCATTCGTACGCTTATTGACCTACTACACTTCATGTGAGCGTCATGATGAGCACACTTCGCATTCAAGCCCTCATGTCGTGTCACCTTTTCTGATCTTAATTAATGTATACACACATGTACGTTCTCAAGGCGTTGTTTGGTTTCCTGCAGCGTTAGTTGGGTCCCAAGGAAATTAGGCTTTATGGACTAGTTTCAGTTGCTTCGTGTGTTTCTTGTTGTTTTTTTGTCCATTTAAAGAAAAGCAAGGTGACATTAGCTAATGATTATGTTTCATTAATTAGTTTTAAATGACCTCTTTCATTTACATGAACATTTTTTAGTATCTCACACAAGAAACAATGGGGGGACTGCAAACTGATTCAACACATTTCAGACTGCATTTAACACTAAATCAACTGCTTGAGTTAGTAAATAACTTATAAAGTAAAGTAAATACTATACTACTATATAACTACTACTCTACTATAATATACTATGCATACTCCATCAGTGAACATCTGTGATGTAATACTGCATTCCTCAAAGTAATATGGTACGTTCTCTGTGATCTGCCTCTGATGAAGCCCCTTATAATGGTACACACACTGTCTACTGCATGCAGCGGCTTCTTGTTGAGGCTTCGTCATGGCTGCCAGAGACAATCTGCTGCCAGTATGCCAATGTCACTCGCAGCTCGCAGCTATTTTCTCCACGCAGGCTATCTTTATGTTTCAGTTCTATTTATGTCGGGGCATCTTAAAGGTGCACTATGAGCTCCTGCATGACGTCACTTCTGTTGACGTTCCAAGTAAATACCAAACAAACAGAGCAAGATCGCCCCTCCCCCCATGTTTCCGTAACTGTCATGACTAACTGACTAACTGTCACTAACCCCCACCCCCTCCCCCAACCATCTTGTCGGTGATTGGCTGGAACGTGGTTTGTTGTATTTTGGTGCACAGCCTGTGCCCTTAGTGTTTGTTTGACGTTTACGACCCCTGTGTTGTCTCCCGAGACCGGGCTGTTTCACAGTGTATTCAGGCAACAGTTTCTCACTCCAATCTAGTAAAATAAGGACGCTTGGTCAGGTGCCTTTTGTCGTTGTTATTGACACTAAAAGTCTCCTTTAGCGTTTTAACTAAACGCGCTTGGTCGGGACTATTGGCATCCCTTTTGACGCAGTTACGTTAAGGAAAAGGTCGTGGGTGGGCTTACGGTTCCGTGACACGCAGGAACAACGGGACGGTTGGGTTTAGGAAAAGGTCGTGGGTGGGTTTACGGTTCCGTGACACGCGGGAAGAACGTGACGGTTAAAGAAGAAATCGACTTTAGGAAACGTGACAAGCAGGACACGAACCCCGGCCTCCTGGGTGAAAGTCCTGTGTTTGACCTATCCACCACCCCAACCAACCTCCCTACGCAGAATTTCGGCCTTACATACTTTTTCATCGCTTTATACACTGACAGCCACTGTCCAAACGTCCGTATTTTATGAGTTCGGAGTGAGAACGGGTTGGTTCAGGGGGCAGGCAGCTAACGGATCAAGAGATGCCTTTTTGAGATTTGAGACAAAAATGAAATCGCGCTGAAACCATGCAGGAACTCATAGTGCACCTTTAAATCTCCAAAGGTTGAAATTCACTTGTGAATGGGTTTGAATACCTATATTTACTGAAATTGACAATAAAATGATCAATTACAGCCACAAAGCATTCGCCACATTTAAATGTTGGCAGTCTAAAACTATAACAGCATAACTAAGAGAGACAGGTTAAGGAGAGGAGCCTGGTCGGGCTAGAACTCTCCCCAACCGGATCAGGCTGTACTGGCCTGCCTCCCTCTACTTTGATTAGATTATTGATTATATGGTAGATGAATCTGACGACTATGACAAGAAGCAGGTGGGCCGGGCTAGGCAGACGCTGCAACTCCTCACTCCCTAACTATAAGCTTTATCGAAGAGGAGAGTTTTAAGTTTACTCTTAAATGTGGTGACGGTGTCTATTATATCTTTGCTGCATGCTTGAAGTTTGGCTAACTGACTGGTTTCGTCTGGCTCGCTTGATAGGTATAATTGGGTGTCATCTGCGTAACAATGAAAGTTAATTAAGTGTTTCCTAACAATATTGCCTAGAGGAAGCATATATAAGGTGAATAGAATTGGTCCAAGCCCTGAGCCTTGTGGAACGCCATGGCTATGTAACCCATATAGAATATGCGGTCACTAAAGGGTTAACTAGTCGAGTGTCAAATTACATGATGCCAGTAGAGGGCGCGCTAGCGCTGTTTTTACGTTCATCATTAGGGATCTCCGTTGTATCGAGTTGCATTAGAAGAAAGCTCTAGTTCATGTGGTGGAAATAGATCGAAAAAACAGTAAGATATCTAGTCAATTCTAATCAGGAGTTGTGTGGATAAGATTATTTTGTACTAGTTAGCCAAGGACTGCATTGTGGGAGACGCTTTTCTGTTGTTCTTCACCGCGTTTTCCTGCCAAAACCTCCGGTGAGTTTCTGTTGTCTCAACGTGCTCATTAGCTTACCATATTGCTAGCTAACATGAGGTGATGCTATCAGTAAACACTATGAGGTTTTAAGATCTCATGCTATTATAAAAAAAAAACAATCGGAGTGACATGAGAGTATTGTAAGATGTTTATATTGCACTTAGCTTGTAAGATGTTTATATTGCACTTAGCTTGTAAGATGTTTATATTGTACTTAGCTCATAATGTGTGAATTTAGTGTTTTACTGAACTGAGCATTCAGCTAAGTACTGTGTTCTAAATGTGTTTCACTGAGGTAAAATGACTAATGGGGAAATAATGCATTTATTTCATGTTGTTTAACAGTTTAATAGCATACAGTTCATTATATGTTATGATTTAAAAATGCATTAATCCTGTAAGGAACATCATTTATTTAGGAAAAGAAATATTATTACTATTGTTTAATTTTGTACCATGTTTTGACTTTGCCAATGCAAACTATGGTCTCTAGTCAAACAGACTTGTATGGAGCATAGTTGTAGTGTGATTTGAACAATTATCGTATAACTGTAGCTAATAAGTTTAAATGTGTTACTTTTTATTGAAAAAAAAGAAAAAAATGTACCATATATGGAAAAAGAGATAGAAAGAATAATAACTGTTTTGATCTATTCTGCACTGCTACGTACAGATTGGTTTTTATTCTGGATTTAGTTTGGTTCCAAACCATACCGACTTCGATGGCGAGCCTGTCCCAGTGAGTGATATTCCACAGAAGGAACGTTTGGACTAGGGATGTCCCGATCAGGTTTTTTTGCCCTCGAGTCCGAGTCCGAGTCATTTGATTTTGAGTATCTACCGATACCAAGTACCGATCCGATACTTCTATAAAATATAAAAAAAAGAATAAAGAAGAGTGAAAAAACAGATCCAGGATGTTCCTTATTTTTTATTTAATTCACCTTATTTTAACATTCAACAACTCTGTTAACAAACAGAGCACTTCTGTTACATATCTCACAGTTTGCTATGGCAATGTTGTTGTCGTCAACTTTATAATACCTCCAGACCGCAGACATACTCGCGCTTTCCGCTTCAAGCTGCTTCCGTGTTCTACTTTGCCGGCATTTAACCAATAGCGTCTCTGCAACAAAGTGATGTCATGCCGCACGCGTTGCTGTTTCTGTGTGGAGTCAAAAGGGTCTAACTCTGTGCCACCGCATAACTATAGATGTGTTAAAAAATAATGAGAATATATATATCCGAGTCCTGACCGGGAGGTAACGTCTGATTCCGATCGAGTCTGAAACCATGTGACCCAGGGACTACAGGTGGAAATTAGCAATTGTTGCTATAACCTGGCCCAAGACATATTCTCTTATTTTAACAAGTTTAATGTTTATTTCTGCATTGTCCCTGTTTCAAATAAATCAATTTCCAATTCCAATCGGGCCCGATTTCCGATCACGTGATCGGATCTGGACATCCCTAGTTTGGACGCAGTGTGGCCAGCTGTGTCGGATTCTCTTCTGCGGAGTGACTGAACTGATTCGTATCCAGATCTCGAATATTGGATTCCATGGATTCCAGATAAGGAAACTTGAATCTGTTTTTTTGGTTTACTCCCCGGGTAGAGTGATTTTCTATTTTTCCAAGGACAATTATTTTGCTTTCCTCATTTTTACCAAATGAAAGAGCTCTATTTTATTTTGGGGTATTTTCTAATGTAAGGTAAAATAATTCTGTGAATAGTGTGTTACACTGTGATTGTGTAATAAAGTCTCCTTGTGAGTCTTAGGTAATAGATATTTAGCTATCATTCTAATTCCAGTTAGAGGTGCTACAGCTAACTTTAGCATGCCTGGAGGAATCTTTGTTAACATTAACAAATTGAGATTGATCTGATAAATAGGACTTAAACCAGCTTAGTGTGATTCCTTTAATGCCAACTAAGTGTTCCAGTCTCTGTAACAGGATGGTATGGTCAATAGTGTTGAATGCAGCACTAAGATCTAGTAAGACAAGTACGGAGACAAGTCCTTTGTCTGAAGCAGTTAGAAGGTCGTTAGTAATTTTCACCAGTGCCGTCTCTGTGCTATGAATGCATTCTAAATCCTCAAATAAACTATTGCTATGTAGAAAGTCACATAACTGATTAGCAATTACCATCTCAAGGATCTTGGAGAGAAACGGGAGATTAGATTTATATCTATGTTGGCTAAGACCTCAGGATCAAGGGTGTGTTTTTTCAGAAGAGGTTTTATCACAGCTACTTTAAATGACTGCGGTACATAACCTGTTAATAAAGACATATTGATCATATCTAGTAATGAAGTGTTAACCACGGGTAACGCTTCTTTATGTAGCCTCGTTGGGATGGGGTCTAAGAGACAGGTAGATGGCTTAGCTGAAGAGACCTTTAACATTAATTTTTGAAGGTCTATAGGCTAAAAGCAGTCTAAGTATATGTCAGGTCTTGTCGTTCTTTCTAGCGGTCCTGCATTTAAAGGTGCTACATGTATTAAATTAAGTTGTCTATTAAACTGGGCCCACAATAACGTGTGGGCGGCCTAAAGCTTTTATACATACCGTTCAAGTGCATAGAATACTAAGCTAATAAAATGATAATTGTTGGCATGATTTTATAAAGCATGTTTGAATGTAAAACATACATGTGGCACAGTGAATCCTTAGGATTACCTGTATCTGTGGACGGCTACCTATAGGCCAGTAATCCTATCATCAATGTGTGGGTTTTTTTCTTCACAAATAGGCTGATTTATATTTGCTAATATAGGGGTGCTGGACCCCCCTGTTGAAGACCTTTGATTATAAGTCTGCATTGTTGTGAAAAATTTCAGCATCTAAAAATAATGCATTTCTTTTTGCTTTTTCATCTTAAAACAATCACAGCTAAAGTGTCTTTCCAAATATGAGCTATCACCAAATTTAACCCTGCCTTCCCCGAAGATAATAAATCATGATTTCTTCAAGTTTGCAAATTATACTGTATACAGGAAGTAAGTGTTGTGCTTTTGAAGACAGAATTATCCGTTCACCAGTGGAAAAACTTCAGATGACATTTCAAATAACCACCTTTCTAGACGTTATACACTATATATCATTTTTTAAATCACTGATTGATTGATGAATTACCTAAAAGTAAAAAAAAAGTGTATTGAGATGAAACAGATTGCAATAGTGATTTCATAGAAGGGTGCTGAGGAACAAATGGTTTCTCGTTGCCAAGTGAACAGGCTTTCTTTTTTTTCTTTTTTTTTTTGCTTTGCTTTGTGTTGCTGCATTTGATCTGTTTTGATTTCTTGACAGCTGGATTGAATCAAATGACAGCTCGGGGCCTGCGATGCTCGGTGTGTGTCTTCTGTAATTGGTAACGCTTGATTTTCCTGTTTTAGAGGCAGAAAACCAGAGCAACAATCTGTCTGTGAACAGGCAAAACAGTCAAGGATTTTTTTTTTAAGATGTAAGAAGCAGAAAGAGGGAACATTGCTACTGATATATCAAACCTAAAATCAATGAAGTCAGCGCGAGACAGGAATTCTCTCTCTCTATTACTCTCTAACGTATACACACAAGTACACGGGCTAAATAACAAAAGACAGAGTAAAGGAGAATCAGGCAGACTTCATAAAGGGAAGCGAACAAATTGACCTCCTGAATGAGGGAACTGTTTCATTACATGTCCCCTGGGTGGGCAGGGTAATAAGGATAAAGCTAGGGGCGCACACTACAGGATTAGAAGACACAAAGGCAGGATGGCGTGAAGATAGAGGTGAAGCCATTGTAGCACTGTAATGACTGTGTTGCAACAGCACATGTCTGGTGCTCTGCATATGCTTAACTGTTGTACCAGCATTAATTCCTTGGTTGTGTTAGTGTTATTTTACTCCTGCACTGTTTACGAGGTGTTTTCATCTATGTATGTCTGCAGTGTAATGTGCATAATCTTTGTGATGTTCATACTTATACACTTGTGATTTCCCCCCCTCCCCCTCCCTGCCAGTTTTTGAGTGTCTGTTTTTCAAGCAAAAGCTGAGGCATATCGTCATGTCAGGTAAAATCAAGTACAATTCTTGCTTTCATCATATCGGTGGGAAATAGTGCTGTTCAAGTTGATTTGAAGGCAAATATTAACTCGATATGTAAGTTAACTTATGTTGTTAATTAATGTATGAAACCAATATATTGTTTTCATATATATATATATTATTTTCTTGTCTATTATAGGATTATTCAGACACATTTTAAATAAACACTTTGTTGTGCTGACAAAAAAAAAACTAAATATGTACATAAAGGGTACAAATATAAAAATGTAAAATTCAAGACAAAAACCAGATAAATACAGGGTACTAACCTAAAGTTAAAATTTCAACACAAACACTTGTGTTTTCTCAGTGTTTGTTGGAATGAATGGCATACCATGTTTAAATCCATTGCTTTATACATCCATTGTGTGAATATAGACACAGGACTATTATTAGACAATATCTAGCTCTAGTCTGCATTGGTTTTATTTAAAGTTCCAAATAAAGTAATTTGTAATATTTTGGGCAAAAGGCATAAGGTTTTCTTACAGAGAGAGAAGACTGATACCGCCTTCATGTGTGTACAGTAAATATGAAGCTACAGCCAGCAGGCGGTTAGATTAGCCAGACTGTCCAACAGTTAGAAAAAAATGGTTTGACTCTATACAGGGAGCAGTAGTGAAAGAGAATTTTGAATGTGTTTTCTTTGTCAAAGTAAAGGTTAAATTAAAAAAAAACTGTCCCCCAAAGAAGACTGTTGAGAAAAAAAGTGAGAGCTTTTTAGTTTGCCGAGGTCATCAGTCAGTCCTGAATCTTTTATAACACAGCTGAATGACCTACTGCTCTCACCACCACCATCTCACACATACACACACACACACACACACACACACACACACACACACACACACACACACACACTAACTCAGGGGTGGCCAACCAGTTAGGTATAAAGAGCCACAAAAAAAACGCACCATATCGAAAAGCCACACAACACATGCACGTCCACACTACAACAGCAACAGTGTCTTCCAGATCTAATGACAGTCATAATACATAGCAGTTTTCATAGTTTTTTTTCTCACTTAGATTGACTCACTGGGAAACCTGACAGTCTTTGTTATCCACAATCCTTTTCAGGTCTTGCTTGAACTCGGTTGTGGCCACTCGAAGCAACTCTCTCACTAATTTGTCACTAAAGGGGCTTTCAAACAATCGGATTCAGCAGTGAAAGGGTTAACGAGGAAGGTGATCTGTGGCTGCTGTTTTTCCTCAGGTTGCAGAATCTGTCCTCAAAACTCTGCTGCATTATTTTCCATTTTAAAATAATTGGCAAATGTATTGGCAGATGCATTCAAATGTGTTTTTTTTTTTTACTTATCTGAAATACTGTATGTTTCAGAAAAGTTAAAAACAACAATCAACCAATGACACAGCCCCCAGCCACACAGTAAGAGCCTCACAGGAGCAGGCAAAGAGCCGCATACGGCTCAAGAGCCACAGGTTCGCCACCCCTGCTCTAACTGAAGATGGACTGTCAGAAACAATAAACCAGAAGCACACACACGTTTGCCCACACACTGACTGGAGATGGGCAGTCAGGGCATAACTCACACAGTAGCCTGCTGTTACCCGCACACACATGCAGTCCCTGGTTGGATGGGCAATGAGAGTTCACCACACACACACACACACACACACACACACACACAAACACACACACACACACACACACACACACACGGATACAGCAGGCACCCAGAGTGAATAGTGCTGGTTTGAAGGGCACAGGGGCAGAGTTGAGAGGTGACCAGTATCCAGGTGTGCTTCTCCAATTATCTGCTGCTGCTTCTCAAAAGCACACACACACACACACACACACGCAAGCACACAAATACACACCCTCCCGGCTCAAATTCCCTTCTCATCTCTCCCCACCACACAATTAGAGCACCTCCCTGCTCCAGCACCTGCTCTCCCACTGTAGAGAAGAGAAGGAGGCAGGTACAGGATGAGAAACATCAATTCAATATCCTGTTTGTATTGTCTCTCTGTCTCCCTTGTCTTCATCTCAGACTTGTCTGCACCTCAGGCTGTGTCTTTCATTTCTTCTTTAGTTGAAGTGAGATGGCAACCTGTGAGGGCCGACCTGCGCGGTCCTATTTGTCATGCCAGCGACTGCTATTTGACTTTGAAAATATGAAATCTGTGAGTAACAGGCGGATAAGGCTATGGAGAAGGAGGATGAGGAGGAGCAGAGAGAAAAGAAGAGATAGAGAAGGAGTGGTGTGAACACAAATGGGTTTGTGTGAAGAGGAGAAAGAGGACAGGTAATGGAAACAATGTGGAGGAGGCAGGAGAGAGAGAGAGAGGTGGAGGTGAACGGGGAAGAATTGTTAAGCAAACAGAGAAAGTAATAACAGCAGCTGAACGTGAGAACATCGTGGGGGATGAAAAGAAATAGGGAAATGGGAGCAGATCAAAGCACAGAAGGGCGAGGAGTGAAATGGTGAGATGAAACAGAAAGCTGAGAAAAGACAGAGTAACGAAAGAGGCAAGGCAACTCTGGAAGAGGCAGCATGGAGAGAGGCCGCTTTCCATCCACAGGGTTAGCACACACACTTCCTGTTCAGGCCTGAGCCTGAGAAGCGGTTACTGACCTGCAAAATGTTTTCCTCTTGTATTTTGGACGCAGGTTATGTGTTAAAAGTATAATTTTCACCATTTTATTCATCAGTTTTCTTTTGTAAAAAGTGCTGCTTTGCACCAGCTAAGTTGTAAGGGTTAGTGTTAGCGAGTTTTTGGGTTAGAGTAGAGTTTTTTTTGACACACTGAGTTTTTTCCTTTATCCCTGATGGTTTGGTAGTTTGGTTACTTGCCACAGTGAGAGAAAACATAGTAGGGATAGTGTCACTGGAAATCATGCAGTACACTGCAGGTCGTCTTTTTCATTCATGATTTAGTCAAAACCAGCAGACACAATTAGTCTGGCTTAGCCAGACCCTCCTCCACAGCGCTGCGTAGGATTCACAGCATTGTGGGATGGGAGAAAAACTCTGGTTTATTGGCATTTCTTTAAACCAATCACAATCGTCTTGGGCAGCGCTAAGCTCCGGGAAGGAACTTGTTTTGGTGGAACATGTGTACGTTCAAAAGTTGTTTTAGTTGTGCAACAGAAAACTCCGATTTTACAGATAGTCTAGCTAGCTGTCTGGATTTACCCTGCAGAGATCTGAGGAGCAGTTAACCATAGTCCTCATAAATCCACCGGAGTTTAGAATAACAACACAAAGAATGCGGAAGGTAACGAACATCCGGCCGAAAAGAATGGAATTTTCGGCAGCAACGGACCAATCCCCGAAGTGGAACGTCATGAATATAGACTACACATAAGTATACACAACAATTCAACGCAGAGATTATGAATATGGCAATAAGGCCGGCAATAAAAAAATGATTTAGTACAAAGACATTAGTATTTGATTCTTCTTAGTTCTTTCTTATCGATGACAGCGAGCATGCTGTTTGAAGGCCTTCCCTGTCAAAAATGTCTGTGGAAATAGCCACAGGCAGCTGAAGTTACTCTGACATTGTACTGAAATCAGCCGTGGCTCGGGCAATTTTAACACATATGTTAAAATTACGTTTGTCTCGCTCTTACTTCATAAATGTGATTCATTAATGTGTTTGTGTTAGTCAATGGTTAGTCAAACTATTAATTGTTGTTATTAGCCACTAAAGTGCAAATGTTATTCTTTTTCTGACATTTTGTTGCCATTACTTACAGTTTTTTCCGATCACTATGACAAATTTTTCAATACTTTTAACAACTTACCTAAACTCTTAACACAGTTAGCACAACATCTGTCTGTGTAGGCTATACATTTAACACATTTCTTGTTGCTTTGACACAAAATGCATACAGTTAACACAAATTTTAAATGCTTGAACTTCTTTTACACACAAGCTTCACCAAGACCAAAACAATGGATCTTTACTGACCAATTTGCAAATGCTTTCACACTGTATGTCAGAACAGATAATCATGTTCTAAACCTAACGTATAGGCTAAAGTCAAAGTGAACAGCTGTTCACAAATAAACTCAAATATACACCCTCCATTTTATTCCATTGCTACTGAGAAACAGCTGATTGAAGTTATGCAAATAGATCAATTGCATGACCATATGTTACTGTACTGTAGTAGTACATACAGTAAAAGAGGGCCTATTTGGGCTGATTTTGTGTGGAAAAGGAACAATACAGATGAACACAAAGAAAGTAAGAAAAATTGCTGCACGAGTGAGAGGAAGACGAGTACCAGGACAATTCTGTCTCTGTCTTCTTTTTTTCATACAGTAAACCGTACATTCTATAAAGCTACTCTGAGATGGGTCATTCATTTTTTTTATAGAATTTCTGCAGCAAAAGAAACAAAATGCATGCATTTACTAAACCCAACAAAACAAAAATGTAGAGAGGCTTCAAGAGAAACTGCAATGTAAAACACAATCTGTGATCAATACAATATACTATTACTAGACCTGACAAAAATATAATAATGCAGTTTCTGTAATTCCATCTGATGTTAGTGTTTTGTATGACATTGTGCAGTGATTGACTAAATGGTCCTGTTGGAAGAGAACATGTGTTAGTGTTTTGGAAGAATTATTTGATTTTGAGACATGTTTGCATTGTTTTGGTGGACATATTGTATTGTGTTAGTGAATTATTGTATTTTGAAAATTAGTGTTAGAGTTTAGTTTTCAATGTGTGATTTTGAGCATGAAATTAACTGTTTTATCAATTGTGTGTTGTAGGTGTGTTGGTGTGTTAAGAGTTTAGGAAAGTTGTTAAAAGTATTGAAAAAATAGTCATAGCGATCGGAAAAAACTGTAACAGCTTCGGGTGCATTGCCACAACCTTGTGGACTGAATTAGGGCTGACCCCAGTTTGCATGTAACCAGGGAAAACTAAAACGGATATATCTGAAAATCTCTTCTGGATTTTATTCAGATGCGAGACACCTGAAATGACAAGTGTAATTGGGGTTTTATTGTAGTGACATTGTCAAACAACAGCTACGCACAACAGATCTACTGGTTAGCTTGGTTTCATTTCCAGTAACCCAAACTTCTGTGCTATTGTGGTTGGTTATGATTCATCGTTCACGGTTCCTTAGGTTATGCAGTGCAAATTAGCAGAAGTGTTGCAAATAGTGGGGCACAGTTTGTCTCCTTTACATCGCTAAAACTCCTTAAGACTGCCCATTCTCACCAATCCCCTTCATATCCTCAGTCAAATACACCGGGTCTGACAAATATAGCACAAGAATCATTGCATTTATTTTTCCAATGGAGGCACGCCTGGCTGCGATGAACAACATGATCATGCAGAGCAGAATCATGCGGTGTGTTATCAGCTTTTGGCAGCACATTGCCTGCTGTGGATTCACACTTCTGAGTTAGCATGTCCCAGATGACAGTGTTTGTGTTGTCTTTTCAGGAAAACTTAATGAATGAGACTCTCTTCTCATTTATCAAACCGTCAGCACGTCATTGTTACATCCCCCAATAGGTACAGGTGTAAGTGTTCAAAATGCTCTGTGTTGCAGAAGTATGTGGGCCTGTGGACCTCAGTTTAAGATCCTTTCACTCCTCCATTCGTACTATTGGCTGGTAAATGTAGAGAGCTGCAGCCAATCACACACTATTTGGTGGCATGGCTCCAGAGTGCGCAGAAGTGAGACTAAACATTTTCATTGCGCGTGACATTTAGCAGGACTGTCTCTGTGTGTATATGTGTGCGGCGTTATTTTTTTCCTGCCCACATTGTGCAAAGACCCATCCCTACTCTGCCTCTGATTGGCCCTGACCCTGATGTTCTTCTTTGCTGAATGGCACGTGTGTATGTGTGAAACGATCCCTTTACTTCTGCTCGAGCAACATCACAACCTTAAAACAAAACGTGTAATTCAAAATAGACTATTAAACCAGAGTCTCCCACATACAAAAAGGCCTAAATGCCATTTGCATACAGTTGCACGAACTGACAAAAAAAGGTAATGCTTAAAATGTATTATTGGGTGCACCTAAATTAGCACCAGGGCAACCAATGTAAAAGGTTAGCCTGGAGCCATGGGAGGTTTAAACCTTCATATTTGACCATAAACAAATTATAAAAATGATCTTACTCCCCTCTGCCCCAGACCTACATGGCGTCATAACAGTCATGGTGGGGGAGCGTTTGTTTTCAATTAGATTAGAAGAGCTGATGATTGGTGATTTGTAACACCCCCCCAAACACACCCACCTGCACCCTGTTACAGTAACAAGTCAACCTCTAACCACAAAGGCATAACAGCAGTCCATTGCCACTATCTCGATTTCTGGGTAATGCACGCTTAACTGCGCCTTAACTACTGAAAAAAGCACCCAGTGACTTCATCTTTGTCCCAGTAGATGGTTAAAATCACATGCTTGCTAACACATTAGCAGACAAAGCTACACTTTACCTCTCTTTCTCTCTGTATCGCTTTCTCTCTCTTCCTCATAAATGCACAGCTGGTAGCTGCAGGCATGGTGATGTGTGTATGTGTCTCTAACGTGGGCATGATTACAGTGTAAATCAGCCTTTTGAATTGGAGCGGTCCTTGTCGCTTTAAATTATTAATAACAGACCTTAATCTTGGTGCCATATGTGTGTG